>NC_056733.1:645236557-645264057 GCF_019279795.1 Protopterus annectens
TTGGTTATACACTTCATTATCCAAATTACACTTCATTATTCAGATATCTCAGCTGAGACACCTCTATCCTTCTCCACTGGAAATCTGTTATCTAAAGCTCATGAATTTCCCTGAGTTTTTACCAGCTTCAAGCTGATTTCCCCTTTTCTCTAGGTCTCAGTGCACTCTCTCTCTCTCTCTCTCTGTGATGAGAACTCCAACTCCCTAGCCAGCCACTTCAGTTCTTTGTTTCTGTGTCTTTCCTTTTACACACACACTTGTTTCCCCCACTCAGGGATGTAGGTGGAAGCCCTCCCACAATGCTGCAACAGCACAATCCCACATACTGCTCATCTGTCACTAAATGTAGGTGTGTGTGTGTGTGTGTGTGTGTGTGTGTGTGTGTGTGTGTGTGTGTGTGTGTTCACTTGGTCAAACACTCATTTGTTAAAACAAGTGAACTGTAGTGATGTTTGTGCAACTGGCAGTTTGTGCAAAATCTTATCTAGCGTTTTCTGCCCGTCCTAAGGCCACGACAAGACCACAGTTCATAGGCTTCCCAGCCTCTGGCTCTGAAAGGTACCTTGCTGTACTTACAAAGGTTGGCCACTAGAGGGCAGTCGGTATCCAGCTACTATCCCCTGCCTTACTATCAGCTCCAAATCGACCGCCCACAGCTTTCTATTCTTCACTTTTACTTGCTACCCCCCCCCACACCCCACAACCATATACAACTTTGTACTCTTCGCCTATATTCTCTCTCTGTTGCACACTGGCCTACTTGCCCAACTATCTACACAGCTGATTGTTCCCAACCCAACCTTTCCTGACACTCACTCACCTTTCTTGGCTCTTCCCACTCCGTTCGCCCTGCGGACTCACTCTGCTCCCCTACCCTGCTCCCAATTCCCACCCTCCCCCAGTGGCCCTACATTTATTCCCCCTCCTGCTAATCCCTCCCACTCCCCCAACCAATCCTCTTACTCCTCTCCCCCACCCCTTCCTCCAATCCACCTGACTCTCATTGCCAATCCCCCTACCCAGCAAATATCACTTTACACTCCTCTACTTCTCTTTCATCTCCAGCTAACATGCCTTTCCCTCCTCCTTTAATCCTTATCTCCTTATCATTACCCTTCCTTCTACTACCTCTTTACCATGCAACCTCCTATACTGATTTTTACTTACTCCCTTCTCCTATTCTTCCTCACAACATCCTTACATCCCACTATCACAATATCTCAGCCTCTTTAGCTCCCTCCCAGCCTATCCTTCTCCTAAAAATAAAACTGTTCCCAAACTCTACTAATGACTACAAACTCAAACCTAAACTCTACCAGACCCTCCTACCCAAATCCAAGCATAATAAACTTACTCCCCACCCCTCTTTCCTTAACTTAGCCGGCGACATCCACCCCAATCCTGGTCCCAACTCCTACCCAACATACCTCCCTAGCTCCAACAACAAATCCCCAAATAAAAACCTCAAATTCCTCACCATCAACGCCCAAAGCCTACTAAATAAAATAACCCTCTTCCATGCCTGGCTCAATCATAACCAACCAGACATAATAGCCATCTCTGAAACCTGGCTAAAACTTCATATACGTGACTCTGAATTCCTTCCCCCTGGATTTTACTCTCTCCGATCCGACCACCCAAGTATGAGAGGTAGTGGTGTAGCTTTAATCTACTCCAACCACTTGTTCATCACTCCATATCCTAACCATATCCCTTCTTTCTCAAATGCTGAACTTGTCATTGGCCTACTAAAACTAAACATCCATAAAAGCATCTGTATCATCTCCCTCTACATTCCTCCTGGTAACAACACCAATACCCTAGAAGACATTCTTTCCTGGACCTCCTCCAATATTAAGCCAGAAACCTACATCCTAGGAGACGTAAATATTGACTGGGGAAAAATCAATAACCCTAATCCCACATCAACAATTAACCTATTCACCTTTACTCAACGTACCAACTCCATAACTAGACCTAATAAAACCAACCCTCCTGGCTCCATACTTGACTGGATCCTAGTATCTCATCCTAACAAAATCATAAAATCAGGAGTCATTCCTGACTCTCTAGGAGACCACCTCCCTGCCTTCACCATTCAAGCTGCTCCCTCTTCCTCACACTCCCATCAATACATTCATACTTGCAACCTAACTAACTTTAACCCTACTACTTTCACTGATTCCCTTAAGCTAACTAACTGGAAACCCTTAAAAATACTACCTCTAGATAAAGCCGTTGACTACTTTAATTCATCATTCTTAACAGTCCTTAACTCCCTAGCTCCAATAAGAACTAAAAGAGTTAAAACTAAAACCTCTCAATGGCTCACCAAAGGCACAAAAAACATTATGCTACAAAGGGATAAAACTTGGAAAATCTACCTCCGCTACAAACAACCTGAAACATTACTAAAATATAAACAGATGAGAAACCTAGTAAAAAAACAAGTCGTTAGAGACAATAAGTCTTACTACTTAAAACTACAAGAAAATCATGCTAAAAATCCCAAACAATTCTGGAACTCTATTAATTCCCTCCTCAGGCCTGGAACAAAAAAACAACCCCTGTCCTGACACCAGCAAATCTGACTCAGAAATTGCCTCACTATTCAATACCTTTTTCACCTCTTCCGTAGCTGAGCTTACTAAGACCTTTACCAATAATAACCCTCCTCCCCTCCCTGCCCAATCCTCCCCTTCCCACCCTAATTTTGAGCTTAAACCCATCTCCACCAATCTAATAAAGAAACTCCTTTACAAACTAAAGCCTTGCTCCAATGCCCCTGACAGCATTCCATCCTCCTTCTTAAAAATAGCTTCAGATGCTATTGCTCTGCTTATCATCATCCTGATCAATAGATCTCTACTTGAATCTTACATTCCCAAACTATGGCGAACTGCATATATTCTTCCACTCCACAAGGGTGGCAAAAATTATAATGTCTCCAACTTCCACCCCATAGCCATCCTCTCCCCTATCTCCAAAATTCTTGAAAAATGTATCCACCTACAGCTCTTACCATTCCTTACCAAATACCAGCTACTCTCCCCTACCCAGCATGGCTTCCGCCCAGGACACAGTACTAACTCCGCCCTTCTTGCCTTCTTACATTCTGTCAATTCAGCCCGTGACTCCGGTAATTTGGTATCTTCTGTCCTGCTAGACCTATCCAAAGCTTTTGATACTATCTCCCATACCCACCTTCTAAATCATCTCTCTAATCTTAACCTTTCCCAAAAAAACCTTTCTTGGTTCTCCAGCTATCTTTCAAACAGGTCCCAAGCAGTGAAATGGGGCCAAGCCACGTCCTCTTTCCTTCCTACTTCCACTGGAGTACCCCAAGGTTCCATACTAGGCCCTTTGCTATTCAATATCTTTATTAACGACTTCCATAAAGTCATTCCCAACACCAAAATTGTACAATACGCCGACGATTCCACTTTGATTTGCTGCGCCACTAAACTAGCAGAGCTCCAATCTCTGACTCAAAATGCCTTCTCTACCACTGAAAACTGGATGCTCCTAAATCACCTCTCTCTTAATGTCAATAAAACCAAGATCCTTCTATTCTCCCCCTCTAAATCATCCCCGCTTGATGAAAACTCTCTTCATATTACCAGCCTTAACAACTCCCCGATAGAGATCGTACCCTCTGCCAAACTGCTCGGTATCAGTACTGACAATCAGCTAAAATTTAACTCCCATATCCAGCTAAACATCAAAAAAAAACCTCACATAAAACTTGGCCTACTTTACAGAAACAACCACTTCCTCTCTCCTTCCTCCAGACTAACTCTCGTCTCTACCTATCTCCTTCCCTCTCTCATGTATGGCTCTCCCCTGCTCACTAACTTATCTTCCACACTTACCTCCAGACTGGAAGTATGCTACAACAAAATTTCCAGATTTGCCACCAGTGCCAAATCCTCCTCTCACCATTACAATTCCCTTCACTCCTTAAACTGTCTTGAACTCCCCAACCTACTAGACTTTCACCAATTAACCACAGTCCACAAATTGTTATTCCAACCCTCAAACTGCCCCGCACTATCCAACATACTGCAACCATATTCCCCCCTCAGACCTCTTAGATCTTCTCACCAAAACCTGATCACCATTCATAAACCTAAGCACACAGCTGGCCAGCTTCTCTTATCCTTTACCCTAGCAAAAAATGGAATGCTCTGCCCTCCTTTCTAAGGACCTGCAACAACCACAATAACTTCAAATCTCAACTTCATTCCTACCTCTACCTAAACAGGAAATGCAACTGCACTCTTCCTCCCTTACCTCTCAAACTCTCCTCCCCCTTCACTCCTGGCTAACCTCTCACCTTCCTAACCTCACTCTCAATTACTAATTTGTACTCATAACTAAATATTACTTCTAGCTATTATATGTATTCTCATTTATCTCTTGAACTAAATTGGAATTGTATTGATTGTTTATTTCTTGTAGAATGAACCCTACTGTATGTATTTTTTACTATCTTTGAAAAATGTGTATCTAAGTAAACTTTGTTCTGTGGTGCTTTTCTCCCCGGGCCTCCACTGGAAATGGGCCCCCTAGCCCAGTGGACCTCCCCGGTAATCAAACTGAATAAATAAATAATAAAATAAATAATACATCTGTTTGAATGCATGCAGGCATGATCAATAAGGGTAAATGTATTTTTTTTAGGGCTAGGAGTATGTCTGTGAGTGTATGTGTGAACAGGGGTTAGGTTTAGTGCATGTGCAAGTGTGTGTGAATGTTTTAGGTTAAGGTTAGGTAAAGTGTGTGTGTGTGTGTGTGTGTGTGTTTGTTTGTTTCAGAGTAGGCGCTAACCAAGCGGATAGATGTAGTGTTTGTGCAATTGTGCCTGGGTTAGGGTTAAAGCATAGGTTAGGTAAGGGAGTAGATTTAGTGTTTTGTGTGTATGTCTGTAGGTGTGGGGGTGAGTGTCCAAGGTGTCTTGTGTAATGGCAGTGCAATGGAATGTTTTTTATAAGGTAAGGTGCATGGTTAGGGATAGGGCCAAGGATAGCATGCATTACTAAGGTATAGCAGGCAGGTCGGTGACTCCCACCTGCCCACCTAATAATGTGTGCTAACCCTAAGCCTGTCCATGCCAAAAGTATCCACCTTACCTTTAAAAAAAAACTTTCTGTGACACTACAAACCCTATCCCTGCGTCTGTTATTACCACTAAGTATTAATCTTACCTTAAAAAAAAAAACCTTTCCATAATGCTGCCACTATTCAGACAAATTTGAGATTAATTTTTGGTAGCGTTATGATTAATACATTGAAAATAGACATTAGTTTCCTTTTATGATGTACTGGGTTACAGTTATTTCTGTTGTCAGATTTATGAATGCTTCACATGTTTTGTTATTATTTTGAACATTTAACATGTCAAATATATATATGTATGTATGTATATATATATATATATATATATATATATATATATATACATATACATACATACATACATATATATATGGGTCCAAGTAACTTTGGTATCTTTGTTGAATGGTACTTTGGTCAACATCTGTTTAATCGACACAATTTGGTCGACTAAATAGATGGTCGACAGGCATACAAGACTGACAATCCCTGGGTAGTAGAATATACCCACTCTACCCTGGGATTGTGCAATCTCAGAGTTAGAGTATATTTAATTAGCGGAGGGCTTGCCCTCCTGCAAAAAAAAAAAACAATGCTTTTTTTTTAAGTTTTGCATGCGCCAAGATTAATGCTTGGTGCGTGTGGAGTAGTGTGTTGGCATCCATAATGTCAATCAATTTATTTTGACAATGCACATCAACATACATTTTATTTGATCAATTTTCACTGTATAATACCTTAAACCTTCTGTAATGGAGTCTCATGGAATATATGTAAATGACCCCTTAAGGACATACAACTGTTTTAGCTGAATAGCTTCAGAATACACATGACTTATTACTTTTTAAGTTTTTATGGCTACATTCAGGCCAAGAAGGCCAAACCCCACTAGCTGTAGATATGCATGTTTTGACCTTTTTTTAATATATATATATATATATATATATATATATATATATATATATATATACCTTGTCACTACTGCATATGTGTATTGTTTGGCTATACATTAGAAATGCAGAACTTAAAATTAAGTCTGATGTCCATAAACATTTGGGTGCCTGCAAAATATTCCAAATAACATCCAGACCATAGGGTAAAAAAAGTCAAGCAGATAAACCATTCAGGCATGGGCCTCCACTACAAGAGGTTTAAGTTTTTAGCAAAGATTCTAGCTTAGCTTTTTTTTTTCTTTTTTTGCCCTTTGGCTTGGATGTTATTTATGACATTTTGAAGGCATCCTAATGTTTATGGACATAAGACTTGATTTTAAGCTCTGTGTTTCTGAAGTGTAGCCAAACAATCCACTTACTCTGAACGGATGAGATCAAAAAGAGCCAAAGCATGCATGTCTACAGCTAGTATGGTTTGGCTTTATTAGCTTGAATGTACCCATAAAAAAAGTAAAAAGTCATGGGCATTCAGAACCCATTTAGCTAAAACACTGGTATGGTGTAATCTGCATATATCCAGTGATCCTCTGATACCGGCGGTTTACGATATTACACAGTGAAGACTCTAGCTTTGCTGTGTCTTTCTTGCAGTTTTTACTGAATGGTTTGTCTGTGTGACCTATTTACCCTTGGGTTTGGATGTTATTTGGGATATTTTGCAGGTACCCTAATGTCTATGTTCATCGTCTGATTTGAAGCTCTGGTTCTCAAGTATAGCCAAACATTCCACTTATGCTACACTAATGACATCAGAAAAAAAAAAGAGGCTGAAACATGCATCTGCGTCTATAATTAGTGAGATCTGGCTTTATTGTCCTGAACGTACCCATAAAGTCTTAAAGATTATCTCTAAAGGTGTGAAACAAACTTTTCTTTTTACATGAAAAAGTGTTTGCATGCATTTTAATGCATTCAAATATTTTTCTGTGTAAAAAGAAAAGTCTGTTTTGCAGCCTTTGTAAAATTATACATTCTTAACATTATCTTCCAAACGCAGAACACTAAACATATGGAGGTGTGTTTTCATCATTAATATTAATGGTCAGGCAGGAGGCATCTACATCACTCTGGTTTCCAGCTTTACTGATGCTGGATTAGTGTAGGTAAGTAACTGTGTATTAGTAGTGCAGTTGCCAAACTGTTAAATTAACAGTTTGGCGAAATGATTTTTTTTTGCTAAACTGTTAATTTTAACAGTTTGCCAATTACATAACTAATACACAATTACTTACCTACACTAATCCAGCACCAGTAGAGCTAGAACCCAGAGTGAGTTAAATGCATCATCCTTCCCTGTAATCCACCATTAAGAGTACCACATGTTCAAAAAGACTTTATTTAATAATTATTCCATTAATTGTATGCCCAAGCTTGTTTCTTGCCTTTTTGTGAAATTTTGCATTTTCTTTCCTATGTTTGTCTCATCATCTGTTACATCAGGAAAACTAGGAGAGGTAGGGTGATTACGTTAAATCCTTGATTCTAAGAACAGAACCATTAAGAAAACAATGACTGTTGAACATTGGTATGCAGATGTGCCTTTATCAGTCACATATTGCCAGCATCACACCTCAGATAAATGACGGAGCCTGGAGCTGTAGATCTGTGTTTGAACAACAGCAAGAGTTTCATGCTTAGCTTTCAGATGTAAATGCACAAGAAGACTCCACTCACACATTAGTTTGTTTTAGTCACAAATTGTTTGTATATTCGTTTCATCAAACCCTGAAAGTGCTACAAAAGAAAATATTTTCATATTATGATTTTTTGTCAGTATTTAATTTTGTATTTTTCTATATTTTACTTGCATCTTGCTCTTCTGATTTTTCTTTCAGTATTTGATTTTGCATTTTTTTCTACACTGTGTTTCCTTTCAAAGTGTTTCCTGCAGCAGCTTTGCATAACATAGTGTGTTTGGCTGATTTGAAGAGAGCGTTATTAACATCAGACAATTAATTCTAGCTTGTGCTAAAAAGTGAGTAGAAAACAAGTCAGTTCAGCCTTAGAAACACCTGTTAAGCATGGGGATCACATTTCTCATACTTGGATGTTGAATTACAGTTACTAGTTTGAAAAGTGCAACTAACTTCATCTACTGCTTCAAACCTGTCATTCAAATGTTCCGTTCCTTAAAATGTTGTATGCACAGAGGGACACTAATAAAAAATCAAATGAACTAAATGACAAAAAATACAAACTGAAGTTGGCAGTCAGAAGTAGACACTGTACTGCTGTTAGCAAGTGGAGAGAGAAAAATGAAGTAAATTATTTTCTCTTCACATAATTTTCTCTCTCTTTCCCTATTAAATGACAGCAGGGAGTTGAAAGCCTTGCTTGTAAAACAAAATCACATATCATAGCAGCTCCCTTTCTGGCCATTTTGGGGGTATAACACATTAGTAACTGTACTGAGGCGGAGACATTATTAATGCAGGAAAGTTCAAGATATTCTGAAAAACATTTTGTTTTCAGTTTCAGGTGCAGTCCTCCTTTAAAAAGCAAAATGTCATGGGCATGTAGAAGCCAGTTCGCTGAAACACCGACAGCTCCTTAAGGGGTCATTTGCATATATCCTGTGAGCATCCACTACAGTATGTTTAACACAGTGAAGACTAGCTTGGCTGGGTCTTTCTTGCAGTCTTTACTGAATGATTTGTCTGTGTGAACTTTTAATCCTTTGGTTTGGATGTTATTTTTGGATATTTTGCAGACACCCTAATGTTTATGGACAGCAGGCTTGATTTTAAGCTCTATGTTTATAAAGTGTAGCCAAATAAACTAGTGATGTTACGATGAGGAGATGAAAAAAAAAAGAAAGAGAACTAAAAGTCAGATGAAATATGCATGCTTACAGCTAGTGGGTGTTGGAATTACTAGTCTGAAATCACTCAGAAAACATGGCTAGTAAAAAGTCATGAACACGCAAACAATATAACACTGGTAGGTAAGTCTATAAGGAGCTATTTGCATGTATCACACGGATCTCCAAGAAAGGATTTTTACTATATTACACAATGAAGGCTCTAGACTGTCTGTGTCTATTGTGCAGCTTTTACAGAATGATTTGTTTATATATATATATATATATATATATATATATGTGTGTGTGTGTGTGTGTGTATATATATATATATATATATATGTATATATATATATATATATATATATATATATATATATATATATATATACACACACACACACACACACACACACGTTCATTATTGATTTACCTTACCTTACTTTGAACCTAATCCAGTGATTCACAACCCATAAACTCACTGAAATAGACTTTAATATGAGACCTGCAGACAGGATCCTATTCCTCCACTCCCTCATGGTTGATCAATCAGGATTTGACAAAATGCGAGTTTTGTGTCAGCCTAAAAAGTTCTCATATAATGTGTGTGTGTGTGTGTGTGTGTGTGTGTATGCTATTTGATAATTTATACAACTCATTTTGTTTTACATTCATACAAGTTGCTTTGCAAATTTTGAAAAGTTATCAGTTATGTGAAGCTTGGTCAGCATGAACTATATGGTTCACTACACTGTGATAAGACCTAAAAGCTGGGCCCATGTATTTTACTTTAATGAAATCACACACAGCAAAATGTACACGTGACAAATTCATTAGTTTATTTTTTTTGAACTGTGTGTATATATACACAGACTGAGATTTATGCTGCATATACAACACTGTCAAGAAAAGTACCTGGATTTGTGATTTCTTTTTTCCCACTGCAGGTTCATTGATGGGCATTTTAATGGTTTCTTCATAGTTTGTGATCACTACTGAGCGAAGTGCACTGAACTCTGTATGCAACTGCTTGTCATCCACAGACCAGAATCGGTGGAAAAGTAGATTCCTTGTGTACCTAGTGATGAAATAGCAAAAGTCTTCAAAGCCATTACAGCACTTGACTCACACACCGTAACCCTCTTAATGTAATTATACATTTTCACAATGCCTATTTACCCAAAACTTGTTCTAAAGACTCAGAAAACAATAGGTGCAGTTCATCTACTTGCTGTATATGGTGTATAAGAAGAAGGGTATATTTAGAAAAAATATGTAAATGATGTGGATGTAATATCTTAAAATGGTGTTTCAACACATACTCTGTGACAAACATCAAAAATGCATAAATTTCCTTATAGGTGACACCTTAATGCCACTCCTAAATCTGAACTCATGCATTGTTAAAAACATTGCAACAGTTTCTTGATGCTAAGTATTATGTTTGTTAGGGTTACATACAAACTTCAGTTCTGCAATCTACTATAATACTACAGCAAACATGATCTCAGGAAGATGAAATGTACAGATAGAAGTCTTCAATTCACTTTTTTACAACATCTTTATTAAATCACAGATTACATAATGACAAAGGTACACATAGGGTCGTAGGTTCATAAGTATATACTAGGCTAATGACCACCAGGGCTTTTATAAGTCTAGCTGCACAACCTGAACCAGCTGTATTCCTATATATCATAGGCATTTATTAGGAGGTGGTATGTTAGTTATGAAGTTGCTAAAGGTTAAGTGGTGGGGAGGGTGTGTGTGTATTAGTTTGGCTATAGTTGCTGTCTGCCTCTGTCTATCAGAGACATGGGGGCCAGACCCAGGGTGAATTACTGATTTCCCATCCACTGGTCAAAGTTACACTTAAATAGGGTTAGGGATGAAGTCTGTTTCCCATGGATAGGATTCCTGTCCAGAGCATGGGGATCCTCTGAGACATATGTCTGTCTCATCAACATGTCCTATTTATGTTACTACCAAAATTTAAATCCTTGGATCTGGTGGCTCTAATGCTGTTCATTTCGTCAGAGCTGGATCCGAGGATGCCTTGTTTACCAGATATAGTTTGCCTCTCAATAACCTGTAGGAAACAGAGTATAGAGATAGGGCCTTAAGGTGATCCATATAGGATAACTTGTTTACCCTCAATTTTGTCCTGGTAATGAACCTTTATGGGCATTCCAACTGTTGCACATGTCTGGTCAGGTACATGCCACAGGAAACATTATACTCTGTGATGGGTCTGATATGGGCCAAATAAAGTAGCACTATGACTTCCCTGTACCTGGATGCCATGCCCTTACTTATAAATTGGGAGCCATAGAATGATTTTCTCATGACCTTTGTCAAAGGTCAGATCACTGTCTACATATGTTCCCAGGTCCCTGACTACCAGATCAACTCTTAGTGGTGTTTTATCAATGGAATACTTAGCTTGGGGGGGGGGGGGGGTGCATTCTACCTAAAGGCACTATAATGCATTTCTTGGAATTGAGTTTTAATCTGTGACTTTGACACATATCCATGCTCACAGTTCCTTTCAAAATAAAACAAATCATATTGGCATTTTTATTAAAGCTCCAGTGTCTCCACATCATAATTACCATAAGCACATAGGCAAAGTCACATACCATATCCTTGCATGCCATATGTCCCTCTCTATGACCTAGGAAACCAAAAACACATACTTAAACATACTTTAGACCCTACCCCTTCAACCCAGCATCATAACTATGGGTGACTTTAAGTACCACACTATAAACTGGAAATTATACATGACCTCAAAAATGTAGGTCCAGAGATTCCTGGACTTTGTAAACCAAAACACCCTGAACCAGCTAGTCCTTATGACCACTAGGGGGTGCTAACATGCTAACATCCTTGACCATATGGGAAAATGTCCCCCCTGTGTAATGTCCTCACCTCCTCACCAGTTAGGTTGGACCATAAAGCTGTCTCCTTTGAAATAAAAATAAAACCCAGGACCATAGCTAACAATGGAACTTTTAGGGCTTATTTTAAGCCAAGCTTTCTATTATTAAGTGATACCCTCTCAAAATGTAAATACTTGGCAATCCATACCCAAATCTACATATACCCCTTAAAATTACCATTTACACCAATATTACATAAATATTCCTGACTTCCCTTAAATTTCACTCCTCCTACTGAACATTGTTTTGCAAATATTGATTCCAAAAATTGCATTTGTTTCTATACAATGTGTTCCTTCCTTTTTCTAAAGAAAAAAAAAAAACATTTGCAGTTCTTTTATCTCCTTTATAAAAGTTAGTACTTCAATTACAATTGGTTTAGATTTTGATTTCCATTTTCTAGTAATTCAGTTTTTTGGCAGCCAATAGCATTAAACTTAGTAAGTTCTTACGTACTGTGTTTAGGCAATTACTGACCCTGTGTCCCAGCTCAAAAGAATAATTTCCATATTTACAATTATTTGATCCCACAACATTTCTGACAAAGTACTTTGTAGGGAATTTTTTTAATCTGCCAACTCATTACATTCCCAAAAAACATTTGTCCAGTTACTTCTCTGTTTTCAATCACACCTCTAGAATTTGTGAGCAATACTTCTTTCAAGTCTGCTTTGGCTATAAAAATACTTATGCAGGCACTTAAAAGCAAAAAATCCTAAGTCTTCTGCACTTGTGCATAGCTGGGAGCTGTGCAGATGTCATCCCATTGTTTCTATGAAAATTGTCTTTTCAGTCTCTCATTCCAATCTTTTCTAACTCCATCAATTGATTCTTCTGTGCCTTACTAATAATTATCTATTTATTTGCTTAGAAGCTCAAACAGATGAAACATTGCAAACCTGTGTAAACTGTATAGCTTTACTATTAGCACAAATTATTAAGCTATTTAGTCAGCAGCTGTTCTGTGCCACAGTTATGTATTTTATTGTAACACTAAAATCACAGATATCAACCAGAAAGAAAACAAAGTTACAAGTCTGTGATTCTGATGAAAATAAGTGCCAACCTACCCTATATTTTCAGCTCAAAATATACAAAACACTAGTGAAGTAATTGCAGAACTGTTAAAGTTTCTTAGTTAATTTTCTGTAAAATAGTTTTTGATAAATGTTTTCCTGTTTAGCTATATCAAATAAATCAGTAATACTTTTTAATATTGTAGGTTTAGCATATTAAAACGGATAAAGGATGACTATTAGGCAGTAAAATGTTGCCAGGTCACTCAAGTTTGCATATACTTATTTTTGTAGTGTAGGGCATTTCCAGCCTGCCAATGACCCGGAAAAGGAGTGTCTATCTTTATTCTTAAACTGGAACTCTCTTGTCTTTGGCATATCTGCTTTACAATGATTGCATTATGCACATAGGTACTTGCAGGGTCAGTTGTATATTGCTATAGTTACTGCCCTACTTACAGAGCTAGTGATACAGAGGGTTCATAGGTGGGTAGTAGGCTATCTGCCCGAAGGCATTTATAAGCCTAGCCAGAATGTGTTGGCTTTCGCCATCCCCTTAGATTAATTCCCTGTGCCTCTGTCCAGCAGAGCCACTGAAGTGATCCCCGAGGTAAACTTTCTGTTTCCCATCCACTCGTCAAGGTTTCTTTTGAAGAGTGTTAGTGAGGAGCTCTGCCTAATGTAGATTGGGATCTTGTTCCAAACCACGGGAAGCCTCTGGGACAGGAATCTATCCCTCCACCACGTCCTATTTATTATTGTGGTAAGGTTTAGATCCCTAGAGCATGTGGCTCGAGGGGATAAGGTTTTCTTTAGGTGGAGCATGTCCATCAATTCTGGGTTGGACATGGCCTTCTATGTCAGGCAGAGATCACCTCTGAGTAGGCAGTATGCAATCGAGTACAACTGGAGTTTCTTCAGTCGAGCTGCATAGGGCATCTGTTTGAGGCCATTGATCCTCTTGGTGAGGTACTTCTGTGGTCTTTCCAGCTGTTGCAGGTGTCTTGTAAGGTACATCCCAAATGGGGCATTGTACTCTAAGATGGGTCTGATGAGTGATGAGTAGAGGGGCACAGTGACCTCTTTTGATCTGGATGCAAACCCTTTTGTGATTAGGTAGGCCACGTAGAAGGATTTTCGAACCACTTTGGCAATGTGATTATCAAAGGTGAGATTACTATCTACTTGGGTCCCCAAATCCCTTATTACGTCTTCCATATTTAGGGGACTGCCACCTATGTGGTAGTTTGTGGGTACTTTGTTTTTTCCAAAGGGGATGACTATGCACTTTTTGGCATTTAGCTTGAGGCCATGATTTTGACACCAGGTATCCGTCTCAGTGAGACCCTTTTTGAGGATGTCTGTGTCAGCTGGAGAGTCAATTATAGCCCCTAGTTTACAATCGTCTGCAAACTTGGTCAGCCATAGTCCTCCTGTGCTTGTCTGTACCTCTGAGAAGTATATGCTGAACAGGAGGGGTCCTAGGACTGAGCCCTGGGGAACACCACTTGTAACTGGTTTAGAGACGGACCTAGCTCCCGCAACTGTCACCATGTGGGCTCTGTCCGTGGGCCAGTTGGCAACCCATCTTGTGATGTAGGGGTTTATTTTCAGCCTGGTGAGCTTGGCTATAATACCAGAATGGGGAATGGTGTTGAAGGCCTTAGCGAGGTCTAGGTAAGCTGTGTGTACCACCTTTCCCTCATCCATAGCCTTGGTAACTGTCTCAAAGAAGTCCACCAGGTTTAGGAGGCATGATCTGCCCTTAACAAAGCCAAACTGGGTAGGGTCCAGTGTTTGGAGGTTCCCAATGTCTCTGTTAATGAATTTCATGATGATGCGCTCCATAGCCTTGCAGACCAAGCTAGTCAGGCTTATAGGGTGATAGTTCCCAGGGTCTGTTGTGGCTCCACCTTTGTGGAGCGGGATAACTGTTGCTGTGCGCCACTCTATGGGTATGTAGCCTGTGGAGAGGCTGAGGTTAAACAGTGTGTTTAGGTGAGGGGTTAGTTCGTCTTTGAGCTCGTGTAAGATGCAGCCTGGGACACTGTCCAGCCCCACTGATGCTGAGTGTTTGGCTTTGGAGAAGGCTGTTTTAACCTGAGTGTCTGTGATTTCAGGGACTCTACATTCTTCTGGTATGGTTATGGGTCCTTTTGGGGGTGAGATGGGGGTGAAGTTTGCGCTGAACCTGTCTGCCAAGATGTTGGTGATATCGGTCAGTTCAGTGTATTTTGTGCCATTCTGCACTAACTCTGAGCAGATCTGAGCATTGCCACTTAGATTCTTGACATAGCTAAAGAATGCCTTGTGGTTATCTTTGGAGTCCTTGGCAATTTTTCTTTCAAAGCTCACCTTGGATGATTTTATGAGGGATCATAGTTTCTTGCTGATACTGATCTGGGATGTCTTCCCTTCTTGGGATTTTACTCTTTTCTGTACTAGTTTCCTCCTTCTATTGTATAGCTTGTTTATGGCAGGAGGCCACCAGACTGGTTTCCTTTTCTTGAAGGAGTGAGTCTTGGTTTTGCTTGGGATGGCATGATCCATACATTCTTATAGCTGCCTGTAGAATGCATTAGTAAAGGATTTAGCAGCTTGGTCAGTGTTATCCTTCAGCATGGGGGCTTTGAAACTTTCCACCTCGGTCTTAAGTAACGTGAAGTTTGCTTTTGAAAAGTTTTTCATGGTGGCTTTCTTGTCCGGGGGAGGGGGCGGAATATTGATATCCAAAGTGATTTGTTTATGGTCAGATCTAACCAGTGAGGGGTTGACCTCTCGTGTGGAACACCGGTCTCCCATGTTGGTGATGACCAGGTCCAATATGTTGTCACCTCTGGTGGGAGTGCTGACCAGTTGAACCAGGGCGTTTAAGTTTATAAATTCTAGGAAAAGTTGGGCAAAGGAGTTAGTACTTGAGTAGTTCTCCCAGTTAATGTTTGGGTAATTGAAATCACCCAATATTAGGGTGTTTGGTAGGACCTTTATGTTTCCCAGTGATTCCAGAAACGTAGAATAGGGTCCTGGGACATGGTGGGTGATCTATAGCAAGCTACAATTTGAATTGCAGTTTTGCCCATTGTTAGTTGCACGTGGATGAGCTCTGACGCATCGTGCTGTGCCACTAACCTGGAAGTGTGGGTATCCTTGAGGAATATGGGTACGCCCCCTCCTTTTGTATTTCGGTTTGGGTTCTGTGGCCAAAATGTATGGTATGGGTTGTAACCTGGTAGTGCTGGTGTGCTCTCTGGAACCTTAAACCAGGTTTCTGTTACTGCACATATATTGATTTTCTCCATACTGAGGAGTGCCTCGATTGCGTGCAGTATAGTTAGTATAAGTAGTATAGGTAGTATAAGGAGGGTAGTTAGTATAAGTAGAGCACGCCATTAGTCTTTTGTGGTAGGCAGTTTTCTGGCAAAATATGCAATTACCGTGATAAGATCATAATGATTTTTTTCTGGGATTCCATCTCATGATTACAGACATAGTTGATATGAAAACCACATCACATGGGAAAACAATCTGAAGTGAAATTTAATGCTTGCATTCAAGTTGTGGAGAACCTCACATCCCTACGCATGGTCAAAATCCTTGCACCCCCTTACTTAATGCAACCATTGCTGCGGTCTCTGTATTTTGGGGAAAGGGAATTTCCCCAGCAGTAACCTCAATTAAAAATATTTTTTTTTGCATATAGTGATTGTTGCATCAATGGCAACAAGAGCTGTTATATCCTGTTTTGGGGGGGCATAACATTTAATATTTTTTTGCAATCATGTCGTTTGGTCACAGTTATTGCAACTAAAATATAAAAATGGCAATTCAGAAAAAGCTTAAACTAGAAAGAAACACTATAGCTATATAAAAATGACAATTTAAAAAAAGATTAAACTAGAAAAGAAACAGTATAGTTTATCTGTAGCCTGTGGGACAGGACCATTTCTTTTTTATTCAGTCTCAGTGCAAAAAGCTATAATACATTACTTTTAAAACAGTTTTGTTTTTTTTAAGTTGCAGCAGTTCTTATTCTCATAACTGCACAACCCATAATTTTTACAGTTCTGAGCAGCAACATTATAAGAGGTTCATAGAGTAGTACTGGCTAACTGCCTTGTGGGCCATTTTAAGCCTAGCCAATTACCCCATGTGAGATTCAAACCCTGCACCTTGTGTGTGTAAGGTAAACACCAACCACACAGAGCCAAATGCAAAAAGCACAGAATTTCCAGACACAAGATATACAAAATGATTGAGAGAGAAATTAAAGGAAAGAAAAACTATGTCAGAAGCTTCAAATGAAAATTTGCATTCATTAATACAACAGATTTGTGAAAAAAAACAGTATATAGCTCAAGAAACTTTGATCTGTTTGGAAAAAGAAGCATCTGAGGAAGTACAAAAATATAAACAACAAAACCTAGAGATATTTGAAAAGTATAAAAAAATATGGACATGAGAAAGAAAGAGAGATTTGATATGGTGTGATATTTATGCAAAGGAGAAAGCCAAATTAATCAATATAAAGAAGGCAGCCCCAAAGATATTCAAAGAGAAATACAAGCAAAGGCACCCGGATATGGAAAATTTCACAATAAAAAAATAATATCACAAAGATGGAATGTAAAAAAGAAAATTAGTAAAGCAGAAGTAAAAAAAAATAGAAGTTGAAGTTATGGAATGCCTGCGAAGTGAGGGATTTGGGGTAGAAGGTCTAATACAGGTTACATCACAGCATGGTGGAGTCAGTCCCCAAAGTAAGGAGAAGCAGGAAGATCAGGAGACATCTGAAGAAGAAATATGGACATGGGAAAGAAAAGGAGATTTAATGTGGTGTAATATTTATGCAAAGGAGAAAGCAAAACTAACCAATATAAAAAGAGTAGCACCAAAGATATTTGAAGAGAAATACAGGCAAAGGAATCTGGACATGGAAAACTTTACAATACAAAAAATAAGAAGACAAATAGAAAAAGAAGAAAAGGAGATTAGTAATGGAGAAGTTAAAGAAATAGAAACTGAGGTTATGAAGTACCTGAAAAGTGAGGGATTCAGTGTAGAAAATCAAATGCAGAAACCACCACAGGATAGAGCAATGGATATCCAAATTAAGGGAAAACCAATGGAACAGTAAGCAATTAGTCAGGTGCCAAATCAAGATATTTTGAAGCCCTCCAAAGGAAACCAGTATAAACGTTCACTTGAAGCTAGACAGCAAGGAAAGGAACAAGAAACTGTGGAAACTCTGATGCAGTCAATGTTGCGGAGTGTTAGGCCAGTGAGTTCCTATATGACAGAGCAATGGATGGCACAGGATGACATTGAAGAGTAGGTGCCACAGGGTGATGTTGTAGAACTTTCTATAGAATGCCTACAGGAAATGGAAAACAAGGGATGTGCCCTTAGTTTGGAAGGAAATGAGCTAAGAGAAGAGTTGCTTAATTTAATAGACATGGATAGATATATGAAGATCAATGAGAGAAATAGATTGCAGAAGGTCAATAAAACCCAAAAAGTCAGAAGTCTGATAAAACAAATGAATGTAGTAATTAGGACTGTTCATAGAGATACATGCGATATAACAGAATTAAACAGGATATATTACTGTGCTGCTAAATTATTAACTGATAAAGTTCTACCACAAGAACACAGGGTAGTGAGGGAGAGAAAGGGGAGAAATTGAATACCATCATGGACGTATCGAATAGAAAAAACTATAAAGCAATTAAGACAAGAAGTGTCACTGGTAGAAGACTATAGAAGAGGGAATAGATCAGCAAAAAATACTAAGAAAGATAGATGTGATAAAAGCAATGCACAGTATTAAAACAGATCAGGATCTATCATGCAATTTCTCAAATAAACTAAAAATTTCAGCACAAGTGGAAAAACGTAGAAGATATACAGATACATATAAAGGAAAAGTACAAAATAAGCAATTTATTGATGAGCCAAAAAGGTTTTATAGAGAATTGGGAAATAAGGTAAAAGGAATTGAAAGACCGCCAAAAAAAAGAGGAAATAGATACATTTTGGATAAATGTCTATGAAGATCCTATGGAACATAACAAAGATGCTAAAAAGATAGAGGAAGTAAAAGAAAGAATAAGAAGTTTAAAGGTACAGGATATGAAATGGGATGAAGTAACGACCAGAGAGATTGAAACAAAGTTAAGAAAAGCCTCTAATTGGAAAACCCAAGGCCCAGATGCAGTACCTAACTTTTGGTTAAAAGTATTAACATCTTTGCATGAAGATTTAGCCATGAGTAAGAACTATTTATATGTGCACCCCGAACAGACACCAACCTGGCTAACAACAGGCAAAACAATGTTCTTACTTAAGAGTGAACCTGCAAGCTACCTAAAAATTATAGACCAATAACTTGCCTTCTGATGATGTATAAACTATACATGGGAATTGATGCTGACAGGGTTTATAGTCATCTAGAAGAAAACTCAATTATGGCAGTAGAACAAAAGGGATATAAAAGAAAGCCATACGGAACAAAGGATCGTTTGTTGTTAAATGAAGTCATACTGGTGAACTATAAAAGGGGGAAGAATTTAAGTATGGCATGGATTGACTATAAAAAAGCATTTGATAGTATCCCACATTCATCGATAAAAGAGTGCTTAAAATGTATAAGATACACCCTACACTGATTGACTATATTATGGTGACCATGAAACAGTGGCAGACCACTTTGCAATTAAGCCATGATAAAGGGCAGATTATTATCCCAGGGATAAAAATTCAAAGGGGGATATTCCAGGGTGACTCTCTGCTACTGTTGCTATTCTGCCTTGCCATTAACCCATTAAGCTGTCTGCTTAACAGCTTAGGCCATGGCTACAAATTTGGCTCCGAGAAAACAAAAAAGTGTAAAGACTTCTCATCTTCTCCTTGTTGATGATTTAAAACTGTATAGCTCATCAGATGAGGAACTGAAAGCACAGTTCCAGGTTGTCAAAACTTTTTCATTTGGTCTTGATAAGTGTGCAAAAGCAACCTTTAAAGCAGGAAAACTGCAGCACCAGGAAAACATTGGTTTGGGACAAGAATGTCATATAAAAGAACTTGAGCAAGAGGGAGTGTATAAATATTTGGGAAATTATGAAGGATCAACAATGAAGCATGAACAAATGCATATAAAACTTAGTAAGAAATATTTCAGAAGACTTAAATTAATCCTGAAAACAGCACTGACATCTAGGAACAAAATCCATGCTATAAATCAATTTTCTCTTCCTGTCCTAACTTGTTTTTGAGTGATTGACTGGCCCTAAAACATGTTGGATAGATTAGATAGGAAAACAAGAAGGATGCTTCATGTTCAACAAATGATTTATAAAAAAATCAGTGTATACCAAGAGTATATATTTCCTGTTCTGAAGGGGGGATGGGCCTCCTTGAAATTGATTACATATATAGATCTGCAATTGTGGGACTCCACGCATATCTGCTGACCTCACAAGACCTAAATGAAGTGAAAGTTTTGAAACATGAGGAGAATAACTCTAAGATGACTTCTCTGCTTAATTTAGCAGAAGCATACCGATGTCAAGCAGGAATGGAAATCAAATCAGAAGTAGATAAAAATCAGGCAGCAACTGAATGTGCTAAAAAAACAAAAGAAAGAATATGAGGTGAAGGACCAGATGAGAAGGCAAGAAATGAGGAAAAATCATAAATATAGTTGCAAGTATAGAAAACTTCTGGAAGAACCTCATGTTGATCAAGAACGAATGCACGAATGGTTAAGGAGAGGCAAATTCAAATCAGTTGATGAAAGGTTAATATTGGCAGCCCAAGTCAATGGGCTACATATACACTGGTTTACAAAGTCTGTTGCACATGTGGGAGAAACAGACAAATGTAGGTTTTGTAAAACCAAATTGGAAACAGTCGCATACCTTGTTGCTGGCTGTGACATATTAATGGCAGAAGGACTGTATACTGAAAGACATAATAATGTGGCAAGACTGTTGCACTGGGGATTGTGCAAACATTATGGTACTGAAGTGGCTGAAAAACACTGGAAACATGAGCCACAAAGCATCATATAAAATGATGAAGTTTATATCACATGGGATCACCCATTACCAATAGTTCAAAAGATAGATGCTAGAAAACCAGATATAATGGTCCAAGAAAAGAAGACAAAAGTAGCATTGATCATTAAAATTGCTACACCTAGTGACTACAGTGTCTTGTGTACAGATTGACATAAAGTTATAAAATATCAGGATCTGCAGGCTGAAACAAGAGCAATGTGGAAGAAAGATACCCATACAGTTTCAATAGTAGTAACAGCAATGGGTCTTACAATCAATGTAACCCTGTACGAATTGTAGAATGAGTCATTACTGGGCACATTGTGGGTGCTGCGAAGAACATTTTTGGCTGACATCAAAGATTGAAAAAATACTAATTTTGTGTACTTTAATCATACTTTGTCTTAGAAATGGAGTCAATTCCCATCATATTATTAGAAACCTAAGGATCTGGAGAAATAAAAGAGAGAAAGGCCACATAATATTGATGACAATGGTACAAGGATGGAAGTAATTCTCTGTCCAGGATTGTGTCTTCAGGCTTTCTTAGTACAATGGTAAGAACATAAATCCCAAGGAAGTTATGTACATTTCTTATTCCCCTCACCTCAGTGACAGTACTAACGTCCTCAAAATGTGCCTAAGTGATAGTGTTCCTCCATTTCACTAGTGCTCAGTGGTAAACACTAAAACAAAGGCAAATAATCTCAGAAACATAAATATATTACATTGTATTTATTTATTTATTTACATTTGCTTACTGGGAAATTCCGACTGGACATAGATCCTTTTTTCAGCGGAGGCCCGGGGAAAAAAGCTCCACAAATAATAAATGAGCAACATACATGAGTAAATTGAGCTTACAGTAAAGAACATGACATAGAATAAAAAACAGAGCAACAGGTGCATGTAAAAATTACAAGAAATAATAATAAAGAAAACATGAGTAATTAGTAGATGTAGACTAAGCAATATCTGACTAAATGTGCAAGTAGTACATAAGGTCTAACATGCTCAGTAGCAGCTAATAAAACCTCAAACAGATATACTTTTTTTTTTTTAGTCGGGATTAGAACAAGGACAGAGTCAGTATGTTTTTAGGTGAGACTTGAGTGCAGTCTTGAAGAGACTGCTGGAAGGTAATGTGGTTATAGGGGGAGGAGGCTGTTCCATAGTTTGGATATGGCACAGGAGAATAGAACTTCTCCTGCTGAGTTTTTGCCTTTGGTGATGAGAAGTAGATTTTTGCTGTTGGAGCATAGGCGTCTAGACAGCATTTAGTGAGGATGATTTACTAGTTTGTGGGCAAATGAGAGTTGATTCGGGTGAATAAGTTGTGGGAGTTCAAGCCAGTCTAGTTCCGTAAGTGAGATGCAGTGGTGGCTGTGGTAGGATCCGCCTGTAACAAATTTTGCAATTTTTATTGTAGCAGGTCTTGAGCATGTTTAGGTCAGACTGTCTAAGTTTGGTAAGTATTGGAGAAGAGTAGAGTAAGGTGAAGATTAGATGGGGATTGGCAATAAAAGTTCTGGCTGTCTTGGTTAGGTATTGTTTGTTTCTATACAAAGTATCAAGTTTTTTGTGTACTTTTTTATGGTAAGAGATATGCGGACATCAAATCTGAAATTGTTGTCTATCTCCACACTAAGAAGTTTGGTGTGATCTGATGGGGAGATGACGGTATTGTCTTTGGAAAGAATATTGAAGTGGGGGGAAGTTTGAACAGATTTGGAGGGTTGGAAGATAAGGAGTTTGGTTTTGCTAGGATTGAGTTGAAGCTGGGTTTTGTACTGATGAGAAAGACTCTTGTGTGATCTTTTGGAGTTCTGGTAAAGTGTGGGCAGAGCAGATGAGGGTGGAGCCATCTGCATACTGTATGAGAGAAGCATGTTTGGTGGAGGCATGTAGGTTGTTGGTGAACAGGGAGAACAGTAGGGGTCCAAGGATGGAGCCTTGGGGAACACCAAGAGTAATGGGAAGACGAGGTTATCCTTCCAAAACAACTGATTATTGCTGGCTGGTCAGATAGCTGTGGAACCAGTTTTTGGCTGTATAGGCAAAGGAAAGATTAGTGAGAAATGAGAGTAGTATTTTGTGATCTACCATGTCAAAAGCCTTTGACAGATCCAGAAATGTAGCAGTGCAGAACAAGCTATTGTTTCTATGATGAAGGATAGTGTTAGTGAAAGACAGCAAGGTGGTAGTAGTGCTGTGATATGGCCTGAAGCCATGTTGGGTTTTGGAGATGAGATTATTAGCTAGGAGGCAATTTAGGACCTGAGAGTTAATGCATTTCTCAGGTATCTTAGAGAGTGGGGAAAGGATGGCGATGGGGCGGTAATTGGAAAGATCATTGGAGGAGCCTCTTTTGTGGAGGGGAATGATGTGTGATATTTTCCACAGAGACGGTACAAAGATTTCTGATATGGAGTGGTTAATTAATATGGAAATTGGATAGGTGAGGGCATCAGCTGCTATTTTTAGGTATTCTGAGGGAAGGTTGTCAGCTGTCAAGTTTTGTGGGCTTAAGTTTTGATAGAAGTCTTTTTGTATAGGAGGTAGGTATTGAGGAGAAGTTGAAAGCATGGGGTGGATAATGATGGTTGGGAGTGGGGGGAGTGAATGAGGGGTATTGTTGCTTGGCTAAGTTTATAATGGTTTCAGTGAGGTGTTTGTTGAAAGAGTCTGCAATATTGCTGGAGGAAGTGGGAATGGTGGGTGGGGGGTGTCAACTTTACCTAAACCTCCAAGCAAAGGATTACAAGGTAAGTATTTCACTAGACAATGCTGTCTTTGTCTTGTTAGGTTTTAGGTTTTAGTAGGGAATTCTGGTATGGAAGGGCAGGAAGAGTGGAGGAATGGGGATTTTTGGAGAGGGAGATAGAGGCGCTGGCCCGATCAAGTGCACACTACCCTATTAGAATAAGCAGAAGATGTTAAACATACACTTTGGTTTTTTTTTTTTTTTTTTTTTTGTAGATTTAGAAGGAACATTGGACAGGAGCTTGTGGAGGAGATAGTCCACAGGTCTTGGGTGGGCAGGGGCCAAGTAAGCCAAGCAGGTGAAGAGGGAAACTGTTAGGGAGAGAATAGGGTACAGAGGTTAGGAGTTATGTTTTTGGCAGTCTAGAATGAAAGAGTTAAAGTACAGCTTTATAGGGGTCCAGTTCAGTGAAAACAGTGGCTAGAAGCACCCTAGTTAACTAGGAAATGCAGTTCATTCACTGAGGTCAACAGAAGTATTATTCTTTTTATTATTATTAGGAGTCATTCTGATAAAGAATCACTAGCATGAGGTGTTAAAATACTTGTTTTTAGACAGGTAGTTGTTTTCTTTTTCTATGCAATACTTTGGTTGTAGTTTGTAGTTTGCTGATAAACTGCTTGCTGCTTTTGTGAAATGTAATAAACAGGATGTCAAATAATATCATCAGGGAGTCTTAGAAAGTGGGACTTCTGGATTCTCTGAAACAGAAAGACAATATCATCTGGCAGAGTTCCTCAAACAAGCATAAAGAAAATATCATAATTTACCATCAAACATCCATTAATGAAAGACAATGCACTGTTTTGCACATGCCACACTTCTAGAACATCCAGGGAGCCTAGTTTATTTGTAGTGCGTAAAACGCCGTGATTATGCTCTGAAACTGGGAGGAAGACAAATTTGTAAAACACATCTCTAGCAAAAGACCCTATTTTAATAGTGCTTGGGTGCTTAACATTTTTTAAGAACACCTAAGCTGCTAGACCTTCACTTTGGAGCACTTACAAAAAGATAGTGTGACAAAACAACGTGTCTAACTGCTTTTATAATCATTAGCACTACAGAAGGGCACTTAATTTCTGCCTCTATCTGTTTGGCAGTGCTAAGTGCTTTACCAGCTTTTAAAGGCTTTGAAAGCCAGTAAAACACTGCTCACTCCTACACTTTTTCTTTCTTTTTTCTTCTTCTTTGTAATAGGTAGTACATGAAACAGAATCTCGATCTACTACAAGGGATTGTGATTAGGTCACCAATCATAACATTTTATTATGTATTCTCAACATTGATGCCAAGATTCACCTCTCCAACTTTGCTCTTGACGCAATTTTCTTTACATCCATGTCTACAACACATAATACAGAGAATCATGATTGGGTCCTCAATCATAACCCGCTTATTATGTGTTCAAGACTTGGATACCAAGAGCTTGAGAGGTGAATCTTGGCATCCACATCGAGAACTCATAATACAGGATTATGTCAGTGAGGTGATCATAATTCTTTGTAGTTCATGGAGCTTCATCTGCTTCATGTACTGTTAGTTACAATGAAAAAAATCTCTAAGCGTTTTGTCAAGTTTGAAAGCCGTAAAACAGTGTACACTGACAAGAAGGCTGTATAATGCACTCAGTTATGTTTACACTCACCTTTCATGCCTCTCTACTGTCTAGAATTTCACAGAATGTCCTAATTATTGCTTCATATTCTTGCTCTGTTCCTCATAAAATCTGTGTTTTTTGAACAAATCACTGAGGACTGAAGTCATTAAATAATGACATACATTAGAGTTTCAGAGTTTGTATCCTTCAGATTATGCAGGTGAACACATCCTGTTATTCTAGCAACTTTCTAAGTTTTTTTTTTTTTTTTTTTTTTTTTTTACAGGAAATTAGCAACACATTAACGGTACAGACAGCAGGCATAAACAAATATTTTGTTCTGCCACCGTCATTTGCTAGTTAGTGTAGGCAGCTTTAACTGCCAAGTGCTAGACATGATGTTTACAACATAAGCATGGGGTGTTTGACAATTGTTAAGGTTGGATCGAGTGCCACTCTGGCGCTTAATTGGTTTGTCTTTTTCAGAATATTAGTGCATAATCTTCACGATCCATGCACTACAAATTGGTTATGATCAGAAACCTGATTATTATCATCTATATTTCATTTATCACATTTGTTAACCAATTAGGTATGCTGGTCTGTTGACCCTTTTCAGCCATGGCATGAACTCAAAGCGCAAATCAGAAGTTGTACAACTTAATACTTTAGTAATACACAAAAATATACAGCAAAGTATAATTTCAACAAAGCAAAGTACAGCTACAGTTCAAGCACAGGAAAGAATCATATACAGTGCCATATGTGAAATATACATATTTATAAAAATATTTGAAATTCATGACATTTGTGTTAGAGACCTCAATAAAATGATGCACATAACAAAATATACTTAGTACAAATATGTACACAGTTATAATGCATTATTGTAGAGACCACAGCAGTATTTACCTTGGAAACTACAATGAAGACTGCTATCTGAGATTAACACTTGTCATGAAAGCAACTACATGGTGATTCACTAAGGATGCAAAGATACATTTCACTTACTACTTTTGTCATCAGTATCCTACCCTAACATTTATTCTCTTACAGTTTTTAATGCCTACTTTTAAAATTGTCCTACCTAACTTTATTCTGTACTGAAGAGCAGCCCTCTAATTCACCCAGCAACTTGCTTAGACATTGAAAGCATTACCTGCAGTCCATTTCAGTAAATGTACGTTAAGTTAAAATCTAAACTTAATACAAATAAAAGCAGTTCAACCGAACTAACTGGATAACACAAACTAAGAAAAAGCCAGAAAATAAGACCAAACAAGTTTAATACACATACACATACCAACACTGGATGTCTGTGCTCATATATTCTCTTATACAGTTCTCTAGTGGTGCAGGCATACCAGCAAATACACCACAAATTTAGATTTGCATGTGTAATGTCCCTTAATGGAAAGGTTATAACTGTTAATATACATTTTGTTGGCATCAGTAAATAAATAATTGCACAGATTGCAGTTAAAACATTTAAAATTCCTCATTTTACACACTGGATGGAAGGAGGTTTTAACTTTGCTTGGAAATAATTTTTAAAACTTTTTCCTTTCCTTTGCACAAAAACAGGATTATCTCCAACCACTTTTGAAATCTCAGGGCAACTTTTTAAAATGTTCCAATTATTAGAAATAATGTTCTTAATAGCTCTGTCATCTAAACTATTACTGACTCGCATAGAAGTTCCAGAATCGATTATTTTAAGCTTTGGGGGCACTGTTTCAGTAGAGAACCTTAAATTACATATCTCAGAAACCTTTTCTGGGACTAATTTTTCAGAATACCCTCTACTGATGAACTTTGTGCATAAGCTGGCACCTTCTTCTAGGAAATCATCTTCTCCTCTCATTAACCGACCCTTAACAATGTTGGCTTTAGTGGTTGCAGGGTGCATACTACCGTAGTGTAATAAAAAGCACTGTTGTGCATCTTCTTTTATATATTCTGGTAACCAATCATCTTTCTCCTTGAGAACTGTAACATCTAAAAAATTAATACTGGTATGGCTAGATGCTAAGGTAAAGTTCAAAAAGGAACAAACATTGTTGACGTAATTTAAAAACCTATTTAGTAAATCTATACTACCTCCCCAAACTAGAAACACATTGTCAATAAAACATTTAAAAAAGACAATATGGGTGCCATAGAAACTCTCAAGAATATTAATTCTCTCCCACCCATGCATGAAAATATTAGCATTACTAGGTGCCATAGCAGCATCCATAGCCACACCATTGA